>NW_026639215.1:0-46396 GCF_028554395.1 Pezoporus wallicus | reverse complement strand
ACCACAGGTATAAGGAGGAAGTTTCTCAGCCTGTCTTCATACAGGAGGTGCTCCCACTCCCTGATCATCCTCGTGGCCCTTCTCTATAAACCTACACGCTGTAGGGCGCACATGAACTTCCCCCTTACCATGAGGGTCTACACGGGAACTTGCCCTGGTAGTAGGCGAGCTTGAACTCAAGTCTCTTCTCTCTCCCTGGTTCTCCAGCATGCCATCACCTCCTGGTCCCTCCCAGGCTAGGTGTGACACCCCAACCTGCTCTGTGTTCTGGAGCCTCTGTGGCTTCAGGGACACTGCTATGTGACAGCTCACAGCCTCAGGGGTGAGGCCAGAGTGCCACAGCACATCTCTATCAGGGATGTGCATTAACAATGTTGATGACGTTAGGCTTTTTGAGGAAAGATCAGATGATTCATAGTATTAGGAAAGATTAGTCCCAGTAAAGGGTGACTACAAAGAAGATGGAGAGTCCCTTTTTTCAAGGAGTCACATCATAAAAATGAGGGGTGATGGGTACAGGTTACTCCAGGGGAGATTTTGACTGGACACAAGAGGAAAATTTTTCACAATGAGAAGAATCAGCCACTGGAATAATCTCCCCAGGGAAGTGGCAGATTCCCCAGTGCTAGTTACTTGTTAAGACTTGGCTGGACAGATTGCTGAGCCATCTAGTCTAGGTCATGCTTTGCCAAGAAAGGTTGGGCAGGGTGATCCTTGAGGTCCCTTCCAACCTGGTACTCTATGAGCTCCACCAGAACACTGGGGTGACCCCCTGGCACATGGCAGCCTTGTGTGCCAGCAGCAATTCCCAGCATAATCCCCACTCCAGATCTTCACCCAGGTGATTATGTAGGAAGCATCTTCCCTGCCAAACACAATAAATCAAACTTTTTCAGAGCTGAACTATAAATCTATGAAAACTCCAATAATTTCTAGCCATGGGAATAACACCACAAAAGTACTTTTTAAACTAATCACTCAGATTCCAAAGTGCTGCCCTAATGAGCCTTCCTTCTGCCCAGAACTTACTGAGAAAAAAAAAAAAATCTACGTTCAGTGAAGTAATTACTGCTTTCCCTTCAAATTTCTAACTGCAGATCAATGCTGCATTTTAAGACTCATTGATTTACAATTAGCTTGGCTTTCCTGCTAAAGTGTTTTTAAAGCAGAGTTTACTTTTATTTTATTTTGAAATCTCAAAGATCTGGTTCTTGAATTTTACATCCTCATGAGAGGTGTGCTGGAAACTGAAAGAAGAAGGCAGGCACACATCTGAATGAGGAAAGGAAAACAGGATTTTTGTTAGACTGAGACTAGAAATAAAAGAGACTCTTAGATATTTAAGAGATAAAGATAAAAAAATAAAGATGGAGTAAAAGAAAAGCTAAAAGGAAGGAAGAGAAAATGGAAAAAAAAGAAATGTAAATGCAAAGAGAAGGAAAAAGGAATTGCAGCCTAAGAAAGCAGAGTCACCGTCAGGCGGAGCAGAAAGCTCTTTCTGCCTCTGCTGTTTATTAGCATCCTTGGGAAAAAAAAGAAACAACAACACAATGCAGCAGCTTTGTACATCTTTGTAAAACAAAGCACTAGTTAAAAATAGTGTGTACAGCAGGGACGATGCTGACATGAGGGTCCTGGCAGCTCCTGCCTTTGTCCTAAGTGGGGAGCAGAAGTGAAGCAATTAAGAATTCCATGCTAATTGCTTCAAACATGTTTTTCTATGCCATAAAGATAATAGCCTCTTCCCATCCCAGAATCATCTACTTTGCATCCTTTCCCCTGGACTCCCGGCTCCTGAGGAGTTGAGCACTGGAACAGGCCCACAGAGGTGGGAGTCTCCATCCAGGGCTGCTCCTGGCCAGCAGCTGTGTCTGGACTGGCTCTGGGACATCCTGAGGTCCCTGCAAACCACCGCCACTCTGGGAGTCCCTGACTGTTGGGAGCATCACAGCAGTGCTCCATTCTGGATCACTTTTGTGTCATTTCTGCAGGAAATGAGCTACACTGGAAAAGCCACTTCAGTGCTCCTCAACCTTCCTTCACCCCCTACTTCTTCCTCCAAAATAAACATCTGAAAGGTCTTCTAGGATTCGTATGAGCAGCAACACAACAGAAGCCAGACCCAGGAGCAGGAAGGCAAAGAAAATTGTCTGCAAGGTTTACAATTTTGGAGCTGCCATAGTGGTCCAGCCTGCCAGTGCCTTTGCTGCTCATAAACTTTGTTCTTTACTACTGCTGGGTCCCAGGAGTCAGTGGCAGATGATGATCCTAGAGTGATGAAAGCAAAGAAAGAAAATAGGAAAGCCAATAACATCTCTCCTTTTTTATATTTTATTTTATAGAAAGCTGCTTAGCCCCATTTCAAATACTAATATGAAAAAGTACAATTAAATCCTTGAAAAACTGACATATCAGCAAAATAAAACCACCCAGAGGAGAGCACAATTGAGCCTCATTAGGAAAGAGTTAAGTCTGTTTTTAAAACCTTTCTTAACACTTAGCTGGGTACCTCTCCGCAACAATCACTCCCAATGTGCCTGGCATAATTAGTGTCAGAACAGAAAGGAAAAAATCAACCTAGGAACCAAAAATTAAAACAGATTTAAGAGAGAGATAAAGGTTTAGCTGTAGCAAAACCATCTATCTCAATTCTAATAATAACCCTTCCTGTCAGTCTGTGGAAAAGAGCTCCAGTTCCACTCTGTGCATAGCCAAATACATGCCAATTAAAGAGAAAAATAGCTGGGGCAAATTCATACTGTAAAATTTCTCTCATTAACCACTCCCAGTCCCCAAACAATATCTGCATAGCAGTCACATCCACCTGTGAGGTTAAGTTAATGACAGATGGACAGTAAATTACACTGACCTTGACAGCAATTATAGCTATCATAGCTGACAATAAAGAAACTGAGATACAGGGACAAAACCTGGGCACCTCATTGGCTGGGCCCCTCACAGGCTGTGCATGTGCTCACATACCTACCCTCCATGTTAAATTGCCAGCCTCTAACAGGATGCTCTAAAGACAAGATCTATTATTTTGCAATATGGGGGAGGGGGGATGAAATGCATGGGACATAGAAAAAATGGCAGAAAGATGAAGCCATTTTATTAAATCAGGCAAATTCTAATTTATTCTGGGGGAGATGGAGGAGAGAAAATGGATTCACTCTCAGCATGCTCACTCTGTAGTGTATGATCCAATCCCTACCGCCTCACCAGAGGGGGCCTCAGTGTTCTGCAATTCTCCCATAATCCCACAAAAAGATTAAAAAATAAGATGATTCTCCTTTTGGATTTTTCAGCAACCACAGGGAAAATCTTTTCCTGGGAACACAAGATTCCAACCCTGCTGTCAGCCATGCTGGACAGCGTGCAAGGGTTCACTTCTTGGGGATATTAAATCAGCAGCACAAGGTCCAAGGCTCACCCCAGTGCTTGCACCACATCAACAAACATGTAGACAGAGATACACACATGGGAAGGACATCCTGTGGTGGTCCTGCTCTCTCTACCATTTCTGGTGTATGCCACAGCACCACCCTCAACAGTCAGTAGGATTATTGCTGTCGTTCTTCATCAGGTAAGAGACATTGAAATAAGTGTTACATGGGTAGCAGTACAGAGATTGGTGGCACCTCAGTTACCCACAGGCTCATACCCATAATACCACCAAGTACCCCATAACACAACCGAGCACTCCCATAACACCATCTCCAAGCACCCCCACTGGCCTCAGCCAGCCAGTGCTGCTGAGCACAGGTACCCTCTGCTTTGTGCTGCAGCTGTCAGCAGGAACTGGGGTCTGACATGGGCGTCTGCACCACTCGCAGCTGAGTGGCTAAGGTTATCTGGAATGACACAAAGAACCTGAGGCTGCCATGCGCTTGCACGCTAGGGAGACTGCTGTGACAGCCAGGTGGGGAGACATTTCCAGGTGCAGAGACATTTCCAAGTGAGGATGATATCTGAGCTTTGTGTTCTATGGATGAGGGTGATGTGCACAGCTGCCCAACATGCAGAACAAATCCTAAGAAACTCCCTGCTCAAGAGAAGAAATGCCACAGAATGGTCCTTCATGGGTTTTGGAACAGGGACCAAGTGAAAAAAGAGTTTTGTTAGTTTAACACCATTAACAAAAAGCACCACAGCTCCTGCTGCAGAAAACAGCAATCACTCAGACTCACACTCCTCAGCCGTCATTCCAAAAGGAGCAGACAACTGCAACACCCTTACTTATTCACTCGGGGAGAGGATAACTTGGGATGGACAATGAAGATGCACCCTGGAGAGAGAAAGGTAAGATGTCATTGCACAAAGCTCCACAGGCACAAAAATATCTCCCATTTAAGGATTAACCAGAAGGAGACAGGAACAACATGTAATTAATTATCAGTGGACAAATAAGTCCA
The DNA here is from genome assembly GCF_028554395.1 of Pezoporus wallicus. Taxonomy (NCBI): domain Eukaryota; kingdom Metazoa; phylum Chordata; class Aves; order Psittaciformes; family Psittacidae; genus Pezoporus; species Pezoporus wallicus. The sequence continues at coordinate 41,981 of NW_026639215.1, read as the reverse complement.
GAAGAACAAGCAAGACTTACAGTGAATTAAAAGAATGCTAAAACTAGACGGGGCAGAATGTCCTGGGTCATCATAAGGCTAGCTTTCCATATAGAAATCATTTTATTTAATCTTACAATGATTAAATCAACACTTTATACAAAATCCCTCAGAAAACACCTCCTGCAGGAATCCCCCTCCCCTGAAAAGGTCAACATTTGTCCAAGTTAAGAACAGAGCTCACATTGCATTAGTACACAGCATGGCATCCTGGGACCAAGCACACAGTCCTGGCACCTGAGTGTCCAAGGTAGCTACAAGGACATTCCCCGCTGCAAAAGAGGTCCAGCCCCAGAGCAGGCTCAGGGTTCACTGAGTCCAGGCTCTAACCCTTGGCCCAATGCTGGCAGGGCCCCGAGAGAGCTGCAGCTCCCACTCCCCTGCCTATCCCCAGGGTCAGGGCTTATGAGGCAGCCGCTTAGAACAAAGTTCTCCACTGGAGTGAATTTCCACCCTGTGCCACATGAGAGGCCCTGGGGCAGCCTCTGAGCCCGTCCTGAAGCCTGGGAGGAGGGAGCAGAGGGCAGGGAGGGAGAGTTCTCACCTGGGGAGAGGGGAGACACAGGGCTGGCCAGTGGGCTTAGAAGGAAGCAGCTTTGCAGGAGGAAAAAGGCCCAAAGCATGGGGAAGAAGGCTGAGCAGCAGCAGCACCTGGAGCAAAAATTCCTAGCAGAAGAAATTCCTGTTTTGCACCCAACACCAGCACAGGCAGTGAAGCTGATTTTATGGCTTATTTATTTAGTCTTTAATGAACAGAAGGTTAATGCAAGAACAACTTCTTGGCAAACCTTTAAGGGTAATTCAAGCAACACTGATGTGAATCAATGTTCCCTTTGTGAATGCATTACTTAGCAGAAACTGGCTTTTTGTAACCCCCTTAAACCTAGCTGGCAAACCAAAAAGAGAAAAAAAAACGTCCTTCAAACAAAAGGATGAGGTGAAAATAAGAAAGTCGAGTGCACTTTATTCTCTTTCATAGAAGCAAATGGATTTGGTGCTTTTTATACATTAACCAATCAATATCACTGACTGTACATCAGCAGCACAACCAAGATATGAATGACCTTTCTGGCAAAGATGACACTTTTAATGCTCATAAGACTGCTCATAGCTTAGCAATTTTCCAAATTTATGCCTGCATGATTACCCCTTGGAGGCAGGCATCCGTTAGCGGTGCACTAGATATGACAAGGTTAATCCTTGCCAATTTGTGCAGACGAAAGGAAACTGTTGATTCTGTGTGTGCTTCATGGCTGCAGCTGGCTCACCTGGCGGCACCTCGCCTGCCACACTCCTTGGAGCAGAAGGCTCAGCCAGGGCCCTACACCGGCTGTGGGCTGAAATAAGGGGGGCACAAAATGGAATATATAAACCTTTAGAATCAGTTCTAAGTAGTGTTAATTTTGATGGCTTTGTAACAGGGACTGCAGGGTTGGAGGAGGTACTGGTCGGTGCTTGGTCGGGCTTGGGGGGGGTGAGTTATCGGTTGGCTGGTGGTGAGGTGATGTATTCTCTTCCCTTGTTATTTCCTTTATCATCATTATTATTATTGGTGGTAGCAGCAGTGATTTGTGTTATACCTTAGTTACTAAATTGTTCTTATCTCAACCCATGGGAGTTGCATTCTTTTCGATTCTCCTCTCCGTCCCTCCGGGAGTAGGGGGAGGGCAAGAAGGGGGGGGGGGGAAGTGAGTGAACAAGCTGTCTGACTGGGTTTAAACTACCATATGTTGTAAACGGTCTATGATTGGAAAAGGAATGAAATTAAGCACCAAGTAGAAATAGGAAATTATTTCAGAAAGAATTTTGATGGTAGTGGTAATATACAAAATGTTGCAAAAGAATTTGCAAAAGGACAGAAAAAGGGGGGAATTTGAAACAAGGGGGCACAAAATCACAAAATGGAATATAGAAACCTTTAGAATCAGTTCTAAGTAATGCTAAGTTTCATGGCTTTGCAACAGTAGCAATTGAAAATTACTGAGGTGCATGATACATAGAGAAAAAAAAGAGAGTACAGCTAGAGAACATACTGAGAATTCTCAGAAGATAAATCGTTATAGTTGTGACATAGTTTAAGAAAAACAGTCTAGAAGAACAGGACACAGGGATAAGGAGTATCTGGGAACCGCAGGTGTCCAGGATGGGCTACAGTTAAACTAACTGATAAGTAGGAGGATAGGAGGATTATTATGTCTCTGATGCTAGCGAACCAATTAAATTGGTATGAGCATCTACTGCGCGTGCTTCAAAGGCTGCCAGAAGTGATGAAGATTGTTGGAGGAAGTAAACGACCCTCAGAGACCACCACCACAATTCTGTATGCATGCGGGGAACTTTCTGGGAAATTATGTAAACCATACGTAGCCTCATGAATATGTATGTATGCCCAGTGGCTATAAAAGGACGGCTTGTGTGGCAATACGGGGACACACGTTAGGAGGAGCTATACCCCGTGTCTCCCGGCGCCGCAATAAAGAATACCTGCTTGTCAGCTTGAAAACTTTGTTGGCAAGTTTGTTCCTGGAGTTTTCTCCGAATCAGGGCCAGCAGATGAGAGCCATCATGTGCTAAAGTCTCAGTGCTGAGAGGAAGAGCTGAGCTCAGAGCAGCTCTTCCAAGGTCTGAAAGCAGCTGTAGGACCTGCAGAGCTTTTCTGTCAGCTTGCCGACAGCAGCCCAACGGCAGCGAGGGGCACACGGGCACGCGCTTTGGAGAACATCCTCCTTTCATTATTTGGCTGGCCATATTGAGCTGGAGCTGCTACTCTGCACAGAGCCAGGGAAAGCACTGCCTTACACTGTCAGCAACAACAGCAATGGGTTGTGGGCAGAGGCTTCCAACTCCTCTATTCTTTTTTTACATTATTGAAAAGAAAGAAAACCGGACCCAGACCTCAGACCACAAGGAGGTCACCACTTCCCCGTGAGCTGTTACTTGACTCCAGAAGGAGCATAATGGATGTTAGAGTCCTGCCATTCACAAGACTTCTATTTCACATTTCTGACTGTCCCCGGTGCACAACCCTAGTCAGCTCTAAATTCTCCAGTGAGATCCACACTCCCTGTCTTGGGTGCACTGGCACATCAGGAAAAGGTCTGCTCATCCCGTATCACCCACATGCCTGCTTCCCTTCACTCAGCATCCAGGCTGTGACCTCTAACAAAATACACTCTGTGCAACCCTCCACACCACACACACACATACATAAAAGGGAAAAAAAAAAAAAAGAATAGGAGGAGAAAAGTGAGTATGTGATGTGGAAAGGTGAGGTGGCTGCACAAGTGAAGTGGAATGGACAGGCACTGTGTGCTGCCAGATTGCCTGCCTGCCCGCAAAGTCCCAAATTAATGCCATTGTTTTGCCACAAAGGAGGCAGCAAAGTAGCAACGAAGGACAGAGAACAATTCTAAACACCAAGCCCTAATTCACCCTTCATAACAATAAAAAGGAGGATGGAAAAGGCCAGAACGCTTCAGCTTAATTGGTAACCAAATGAGAGAGTAGTTCCCAGAAAAAGAGCAGAAGCATCTGCCCTGCATGAATACCAGCGGATCAGGAAAGCAAAGAAAAATGCTCCCAAGTCACGCTCAGTCCATCCCCATGTTCTATCCCTGGGAGCCTGGTGAGCGGTAGCAGGGGCTGTGCAGGGGCCCCTACTCTCCACTCCAGAAGAAAGCTGAGATTTCAGGGCTCAGGGCCCAAGGCAGGACCAGGGAGGGCATTAAGTAGAGATTTATGTGGTGCATCATGTCAGCTTTGGGAAGGCCAGGACATCCCTGTAGGCAGACCAAAATAAATCTACACTTGACACACTGCGTGGGAGAGAAACATCATGTTAGGACATATGGAACAGGACAAAAAAAATTAAACAGTCATTTATTTAATGAAGTGGCCACAGATGAATTAAAAGAATGAAAAGAGGGGTAGGAAAAGGTACCCACACAGAAAAAGAGACAATTAGAGCTGCCTGGTCTGAAAAGAAATAAGGCAGCCTTGACAGGAGCATCCAAATGAAGGGAGTTGGACCAGTACTGCTCCTCTCATCCTCCAGTCTCTAGAGGACTGACAATGAACATGGAAGAAATGCAAATTTCAAGCAAATATGGGTAATACTTTCTCATACAGCTCCCAATTAACCTTTGGAACTCATTGCCTTAAGAAATCATTGAGGTCGAAACAAAACATATGGCAAAGGCATTAAGATGTACAACTCAGAAAAGCAAACTATTCGGAAGAAATAGAAATCCTCTTGTTTAAGGCAGCCGTGAACTAAATTTTAGTAGGAATAAGGATGAGACCTTTATTTAAGCTAGGTTATTATTTGTTTATAGGTGCCCAAATTTCCTTCTGAAGCAGCTAGAGCAAGACACTGTCATTGCCAGACACATTACTAAACAGTCTCAAGGTTTTAGTGGAAAAAGTGTGTGACAAATCCTTCTTAGGCAGTTCTGAGGACTTTTAATGTCATCACCAGAAGATCAAGAGGCCTTACAGAAGGAAAAGGAAGCATGTATATATGAGAAATACAGGCAAATACCAGCCCTGTGCCAGATGCCCCTTTCACGAATCATTCCATTGCTAACATATACAATCTCATTTTGGCTATGGCTCTTAAAGAAAATTAAAATCGATTTCAGAAGCCAAGCTCTGTATATCTTGCATTTAAGTCTATAACCCTAAAAGTGAGCCACAGGATGAGAATATTTTCCATTTTCATAATGCCTCCTCTGAACAAAGATCTCAAAGCACGTTTTTGTTTAGGTCAGACACTCTCCTGCTCCGGTCCTGCCAGTTAAAGACCATCAGACATGTGCCTCTGCAGCATAATGAAGTATGAGAGAATCAGGACAGGGAAAAGACAGAAACAAACAAGAAAGGAATTGATGCTCTGCAGAAATATTCCCTGAAGGGAGGAAAGGTGCAGGACATTCGATTCCAGTGCTTAGCGTGATCCTGCAGATGTGCATCAGCTTTTCTAAACAAATGGATCTCTTGTACAGGGCAATGAAGCCTACACTGTAACCCAAAATCAGCATGTTCAGTGGCAACAAGCTTCACAGTCACCTTCCAAACAGGATGGCACATCAGCATGCTACTGCTACAGGTCTGAGTGTGCAAGCTCTGGAAAAGTTCTCCCATGTTTGCTTTCCCTCTTTGTGTATAAGCATCTTGAGAAACACTAACCATCCCACATCCTCTTTCCCTGTTTTTTTTTTACACTGCAATGAAACTGTGGAAGAAAGTAAGCTTGGCATTTTTGCCTAGCAACATCCTACCAAACTGGACCATATAAGCTATCAGGGTGATAGCTTCAGAGGTAGGTCTGGGCTCCCTTGAGCTAGAAAACTCCTGCCATATGAGCTATCAGGGTGAGACCTTCAAAGGTAGGTTTGGGCTTCCTTGAGCTGGAAAACTCCTGCCCACCACCTCCTGATGCCTTGCTGAGGCTTCCTCCTGAAAGCAAACTACAGTCCTTGGCCAAGACCCCAACTTAGTAGGAAAGAAAGTATTGAGGTATCAGCAAGTCTCTGTACTGGAGCTCCAGCCCTTTCTGGCTCAGGTCAACAGCAGAACAGGAAAGGATACTCCAAGCTAATACACCAACAAAAGCATGCAAATGAGGCAACTTGCTAAACTCATTAGGACTGTAGTGACAGGACAAGGGGTAACGGGTTAAAACTGAAACAGGGGAAGTTTAGATTGGATATAAGGAGGAAATTCTTTCCTGTTAGGGTGGTGGGGCACTGGAATAGGTTGCCAAGGGAGGTTGTGAATGCTCCGTCCGTGGCAGCGTTCAAGACCAGGTTGGACGAAGCCTTGGGTGAGATGGTTTAGTGTGAGGTGCCCCTGACCATGGCAGGGGGGTTGGAACTAGATGATCTTAAGGTCCTTTCCAACCCTAACCATTCTATGATTCTATGATTCTATATTAACCTGTTAAAACAGAAGGAGGCATATTCATTCCAGATATATTTAATTTGAAAGGGAGAAAACAGCTGTGCATCAATGGCCAGAACAGTCAAACTTGTAGGAAAGATACTGGAGACAACCTGCTACCATGCAATACTATCGAGATGAACACCATAAATTAGGGTTGACAGAAGCAGTTGCTGGAGCATATGCGTCTAAGTCGTTGGAAGGTTTATTTTTCTCCTTACCACGAGAACATTACAGCAGGATGCTCAGTCAGACATGGTACCTGAGCAAGTGCGAGGCCTGGACAAAGCAGCATGGTTGTGCTGATGAGACTTCAAACATGAGCTGAATTTGCGGCTAATATGAATCCTGTGTCGCTCACACTGAAATCTAACCCTTCTACAACACATCTTGAGACAGGGCTGCAGATGTTCACCCATAATGTCTTCGTGGCTTTACTGATTCACCCTAAAAAGGGAGAGCCCTTCAGTCTTGAATTTAACCTGCACCACTGCAACAACCACCTTGAAGTCCTCTAGAGAGGAGTTTTCTATACTAAAACTGGAAAGGAGAGAGGGGGAAGAGAAACAGTGAAGAGAAGCAGAAGGTGCAGCTGGCACCGGCAGCAGAGCTTTTGGTGACCAAGCTCCATACCAAGGGTAAGACCACAGGGACAGGGATGCAACTCTTCTTCTCCAAAGGGAACAGCAGCTGCCTCAGCTCACTAGAGACTGCACGCTGACAACGTGGTTTCAGTCTGGCTTTGGAGTTTGTTTTGATGAAGAGAAAAAAAGTAAAGTAGGAGAGAGACCAGGAGCTTCCCAGCATTTTGCTACAGCATCTGGTGATGTTTTCCCCTTTATTTTCTTAAGTGGAAAGGGCTTTAAGATGCAGTCAAACAAGACAAACATTCTGTAACAAGTCAGCTGCTAGAGCTTCCTCTCTTTTTGCTTAATGAAAGCCATGAACTCCCAGTGACAAGTGTCTGCTGGAGTTAGATGGGGAGTTTATGAGATTCCCGACACATTCCAGTAATATTACAGCATGCCTTTGGTTTGCCTTCCCCAGCCCAGCTATCTAACCACTTCCTTCCCACCAGGAGCCTCCCATTAGTTTCATTAAGTGAATGTTTGGAGGTTTGTGTAGATTTCTTCCCCCCCCCCTCCCCTTTACCAAGGGCACATGAAAAGAGTTACGATAAACTTTAATCTTTAATAAAAACAAAATTAAAATTATTAAACCTTTCATATCCTTTAGAAATTATCTAGTCACTGCTGATTGGTCAAAATAGAGCTAAGGCACAACTGCTTTTTACTTTAAACTCAAAACCAACTCCAAAAAATAAATAACAAAAGGAAATTGGCCTCTGCCAGATATTAAAGGGGAACCAACTTTATCCATGCATTCTGCAAAGACAGATCTCAACAGTCCCATGGTGTCCTGTATGCACAAAGACAAAAAGATGCTGCTGGGACGGGAATAGCATTCTCCAAAATGTGGGCAGGGGAAAGGATGCAAGAAGGGAACAGTTACAAATTATGCTACAGAATAATACCAGGACAGGGAACTCCCCTTATGCTGACTTAGAAGTTCTTTAAAGGGAATGACTTTCTTAAAGCATATGGTTCTCCTCATGTCTTCAGACCTTCCAAAGGAGCTGTGTACAGCAACCCTGACCCATGGCCACAAGAAGTACTTCTGCTGGATTTAGATAACCATTAAAGCAACATGGAACTAAAGCAGAACCAAAAGGTTTCATCTGCCCCTGTCCAGCCACAAAAGAGAGTTTGCTGTCTGCCCAGCCTCTGGACATCCTCCAGAGGAGATACCCTGAGCAGAAATACCACGCCTCCCATCAGGAACTTGCTGGAAAGGTAAAAAAAGGTCCTTAAGCCATTCAATCCACACAACAACAACAACAAAATAAAAAAAAATTCCAAGGTTCAGCAGAACAACAAAAGGGGAACATGACAAACTGTCCTCCTGCTTTAAATGAACACAACTGACATGAGATCTTGGAAAACAAGATGATAATCCTGCATGTGAGGGTATTTGGTGGGGCTTGCACAGAGATCAGAAATGCTGCTGTAAAGAAGAACCATGAGTTTAATCAGCTTAACATATGCATCACCACGAGCTGTTTTCCTCTGCTGCTGTTTTATGTATGTTATTGCACTGTGGGTGAATGTTTTCTCAAAATAGGACAATAGATTGTCTCACTCCCTATGTCTGAGGATGAGCTGACAGTAATGATTTCCGCTTCCGACAGCAAAGCTGTTGCACACACCAGCAATAGGAAACAGCCCCTGGCAGAAAGCTGGGTGCACGGGACAGGGCACCCAAGGGCCTTCCTGCCCCCTTGCAAGTGCCTGCTGCAGCGCCAAGCACCTCTGACTGCTCACCCTCTGATGATCTACTTGGATTTACAATGCCATGTTTTGGGAACAAAGGCTGATCAGGCTGCTGCCTTCAGGGGCTACAGATAACATACTGGGAAAAGACAATATTGAGCTGTGGGGAGCAAGACAGAGAGGTAAAAGGCCTGAGAAGCAGCTAATGAAGCTGAGCAGCATTTGATGTTTGCACACAGGAGCTCAGACTGTCATTTGGACTGGCAGATTATTAAATGTGTCAATCAAGAACAAGCCTGGAAACAGCAAGGGGAAACATGTGAGGCTAGGTTTTAGAAGTTGAACACCAGAGGAAGGAATCTTGTTTTGAGAAGGAGAGGGTGACTGGCAGGAGCATGAGACCAGAGGAGCTTCTCCAGCCAGAAGAGGCATGGGCAGTAGGAGGAGATGGCATGAAGATCATCATTTGGAACTCTCACTTGCATGAGGTGTGAAATTGTACACCAAATCCCTCAGCATGCACCTTGCACATTGCTCTTCCTTAGGCTCCTGCAGGGGCTACGCATTCCAGACAGACAAATCTGTGCATCCCCAGCAGAGCCAGAGCTGAGGCATGCTTCTGGTTGGTAGGCACTGTAGTACCTGCTCTCCTGCAGACACTATACAAGTAATGTGCTTTGGGAAGTTTTTAACTGTTGTGTGCAATAAGTCCCATGGAAAAGTGGAGAGAGGCTTACAAAAGCAAAGTAATTATTCCTTTCTGAAACCCTCCATTACCTCTATCAGATGTAGGAGAGCAGCACGTGTGTTTCTCCAGTATTAGAAATTCCCACATTAACTGAGACCAAGTGGATGACTTCAGACCTCAATAAGTTTATTCCAAGCAGGGAGGAATATAATTTGGCATTACCAATTTTCATTTCAAAAGTCTTAAAAGTTCCATTGGAAGTACAGAGCCTTCAATCATGAAAAATCCACTCCAGAAAAGCGTTTCACATCCCTGTTGTAACAAATTACATTAATAATTATTCATGACTGAATGAGAAATGCCTTGCATGGTTGCCCACTCTTCAAGGTAAGAAAATAACAGGATGGTTCCCCCACAGTAGGTTTCTGTGGAAGATCCTTTCCCCTTCTCCACAGTTTGTTTCACTCATTTTACTGATGGGCTGATCACAAATCCTAAGTCCAGGGCACGGCCACCAAGGGAAGGGAGGAACTGGAGAGCCTGGACAGGAGAGAATTCAGAGAGCAATGCCTCGGCCTTGAGTAAGAAGATAATACATGCTGCGGAACTTCCAAGTCACACATTTAAACTGGCAAATGTGGCTGACATCAAGCCTCCCTTCTGCTAAATAGAAACATATTATCTAAGAGACACCTTTTCATACCGCAAACCACATCCTGAGTGTTTCATGAACAAATCTGCTCCTGATCACACAGGAACTTGCTTCCATTCCCATTTGCCATCACCTCTCTCCTGACAGCAATGCCTTCGCATCCCTGGTGCAGTTACAAAACTGTTTTAAGAAAGAGGAACACAAGCAAAGTGTTTCATATGCTGTTTTCACATTAGAGTGAAAACAGAGGTGTAAGCACCATACGAGCATCCAGCTGTCTGCAAGCACCACAGGCAGAGCCAAGCTGAGTGTGGTAACTATTTTTAAACCACATGGGTTTTCTCATCAAGCAACTGCTCTAGCTGTACCTCACTTCTGTTTACACACTTGGTTTCTTTAAACATTCACATCATGATTTCAGTTACCTAATGAGTCATAAGTCCATCAATCCCTACATCTTGAGAACACTTTGATTTCTATTATGTTGTTGGTTGTTGGGTTGTTTTTTATTCTCTAAACCCCCATCATTAAAGATCAATTAGCTTATAGGCAATGTTATACAGATACTTCTGCAGCAAGGGGCTGACATCTGCAGTGGCAGCAGCCCAGATACTACAGCAATAGATGTCCAGAAATATCCACAGAGGAAAATAAACCCCCAGCCCTAAAGCTGTATTCTTTCTTATCAAGAAAGCTGAATGTCCAGCCTGGGCTTACTTCCCTGTCTCCTGCATAATTAGCATACTTCTCAGAGCAAGCAGAAAAGTTTAATTATCTTTAATTATCCAGTTCAAGGAGGATTTGGTTTCTTGACTGATGTCCATATAATTTCCCTGCCAACGACTTCATCATCCCTTTACTGGAAGTGGAGTGTGGCTTGTAAAGCTCTCTTCCACAAAAGACACAAAAGTTTCAGTCAAGGCTGTACCGCTGGCACAAGCAGAGACAAAGGTCCTTGTGTTTACAAGGCTGTTGTTTAAGCTGCTGCATGTGTTTTCTGTGGGGTGGGAGGGACTGAGATGCAACTAATGTGCAAGCAAGAACCATCACAATTGCAAATGTAAATGAACAGGCAATTGGCACTGACATTTGTAGACTGTTAGAGGACTAATTAAGATACTCTCTTCCAAGTGATCCAGATGCATCTATACAAGCAAATATCTATGCACTGCCCCAGAGACAGCAGTGCGTTTTCCTACATGCTTGCACACACCAGCAAGTATGTACACACAGTGAGACACAGTGTTTAACCCCGGCCACAGAGCAAATCAGATGGAGCAGGAAGGGGAACAAGGCAACTCCATCACTTGGGCTACGCAGCCCTGTGGAACACAAGGCTATGGTATGAGGGGTGAACCACCTTTTGTTACTGCAACCAGCAGTTTTGGGTAATGCTGGGGATGAGGAGCCTGGCACAAACTGGCTGAAGTTAGGGAAAGAAAAATGTGGTAATTGCTCTTTCAATGTTTCTAGCAAATCCATAGAGGTCTACAGCAACAGAAGGAGTAATTGTGGCTGCATGTGCTGGCACCTCGCCTTGGGTCACGGCTGGCCTGGGGGTCAGCCATAGAAGCAGCAGCAGCAACTGGCTGGACCCCAACATCCCCTGAGAAATTGGGATCTCCTTTGTTGTGGTTTAAGCCCAGCCGGCAACAAGAACCATGCAGCTGTTCACTCATCTCCCCCCTTTCCTCCCCCCACTCCCAGAAGGATGGGGAGGAGAACTGAAAGAATGCAACTCCCACAGGTTGAGATAAGAACAGTCCAGTAACTAAGGTATAACAGAAACCACTACTGCTACCACCAATAATAATAATGATAAGGGAAATAACAACGGAGAACAATACAACTGCTCACCACCCACTGACCAATACCCAGCCTGACCGAGCAGAGACCTAGCCATTGGGGGTAACTGCCCCCCAGTTTATATACTGGGCATGACGTTCTGTGGTATGGAATACCTCTTTGGCTAGCTTGGGTCAGGTGTCCTGTCTCTGCTTCCTCCCGGCTTCCCCTCCTCCCTGGCAGAGCATGAGGCTCACAAAGTCCTTGGTCAGAGTAAACATTACTGAGAAGCAACTAAAAACATCAGTGTGTTAGCAGTGCTATTCCCAGGCTGAAAGTCAAAAACACAGCACTGCACCAGCTACTAGGAAGAAAAATGACTGCGACTGCTGAACCCAGGACACCCTTACGACATGAACCCTTGTGCCTGCTTGTTCCTGGTCACAGCACACCAGACCCAAGTGTGAGGTTAGACAAGGGGGGACACAAAATTACAAAATGGAATATATAAACCTTTAGAATCAGTTCTAAGTAATGTTAAGTTTCATGGCTTTGTAACAGCAGCAATGGAAAATTACTGAGGTGCATGATACATAGAAAAAATAGAATACAGCTAGAGAACATACTGAGAATCCTTGTACAAGATAAATCGTTATAGTTGACATAGTTTCAAGAAAAACAGTCTAGAAGAACAGGACACAGGGACAAGGAGTATCTGGGAACCACAGGGGTCCAGGATGGGCTACAGTTAAACTAACTGATAAGTAGGAGGACAGGAGGATTATTATGTCTGTGGGGATAACGAACCAATTCAGCTGGTATAAGCATCTACTGCGTGTGCTCCAAAGGTGGCCAGAAGTGAAGATTGTTGGAAGAAGTAAATGACCCTCAGAGACCACCACCACAATTTTGTACACATGTGGGGAACTTTCTGGGAAATTATGTAAACCATATGTAGCCTCATGAATATGTATGTATGCCCAGGGACTATATAAGGACAGCTTGTGTAGCAATACAGGGACACACATTAGGAGGAGCTATCCCCCGGTGTCTCCCAGCGCTGCAATAAAGAATGTCTGCTTGTCAGCTTGAAAACTTTGTTGGCAAGTTTGTTCCTGGAGATTTCTCCAAATCAATTTGGCAAGCCAGGTGGGACCCTCTCTGCTCAGCTGCAGGACCTGCTGAGGACAGGGCTCCCTAGGGCCCTCGGGAATTTTTCCCACAGGGACCCCTCAACGCATTCGGATCGCTGCGGGAGCAGACAAGGACCATCTTCATAAAAGGTATTCTTTCCTTCTGTATAGTCTGTAAGGTGCAGGAGGCATCTTGCATAAAGACTAAATTGGTAATTGGGTTGGTTTGGTAAGCGTATGCAAGGTTTGGAAGCCTTCCGTAAATCGAGATAGGAAATCTCGTAGGCAAAGGCATATACCTGGCTGCTAGCATCCATTTGGTATACACCCACAAGAAGCAGGGGGCATCTTGTGGTTTGGGTCCTACAAGATGCAGGGGGTGTCTTGTGGAAATGGTTTTGGGTCCAGTGTGCTATCAACAGCCCATAAGGGATTTGATTCAGTGATGCTGTCAGCATGGGTCCCTGAATAGGTTAGTCAAATCACCCACCGATACAGTGGGCTGTCCAGTACATCCCACACTGGGACGCAGACAGGCTGGTCAGACATAAGGGTCTGATCCTTCCTGGGACAGTGACAGGCTGGTCAAATATAAAGGGTTCAAGGAAACCCCCCTATTAATGTTACAATATGGTCTGAGCCATAGGAGTTAGGAAGTATTGCTTTTAATTCTACTGGTCTTCATCTTATTTTGTGGCTTGTTACATTAAGGATATTGGTCTTGTGATTTTGGTATTGGTGACAGGATGTTATAACTGTATTATTAACTATTGTTTGTTTGGTTGAATTTTAGTCTCTGTCTTTGTCTCAAGTGGACTGTGTGGAGTGTGTCTGTGGGATCCCGTTTGTGTGTGTGCGTGTAAGTGAATGAGATTGATAATGGAACATCAGCAGAGGAGTGAAGAGATCGTGAAAAAGTCTTTTAGGGTGCATTTTGGCACACTGGAAAGAACTTGGAGGGTCTCCTGGGGGCTCGGTAAATAAGAAAACACTGGTAAAATACTGTAACAGATGGTGGCCTTTGTATGCTTTGGAAGATGAGGAAAACCGTCCTAAATTGGAACTCTGAACTAAAATACATTGTTACAATTAATGTTGTTTTGAGGCTGCAAGGAAAAAGGGATGAAGTAATGTATGCAGATATGTTTTTAACGTTAAGAAACCACCCGGAGTGACGGACTGAATGCAAAATTAATATAGCTCCACCAGATTCCTTAATTTTGGCTTTGGAAAAGGACAGGGAAAAACTGAAAGTTAAGCTGGAGAGATGCTGTTCAGCCTGTGATATTGGGGAAAGATGTTTAAAGTTAAAAAACAGTAACCAGGAAGATAGGTTGGAAAATTATGTATCACAAATACCTCTGAGAGGAGCACCCTCTGTATTTGTCCTATCAGATACTGATAAGGAGGAGGAGACTGCTGTCACTGGCAACAAGCGGCACATTCATATTCAGAGTTAAGAAAGGGTTAAACCAGAAGTGCTGTTGCAGAGGCAGGCATCTGCAGCCCCTGCAGAGCAGGGTGAGCAGCTGTGAGAAAAAAAAAAAAAGGGAAAACCAAGGGGGAAAGGAGGGGAGCTCGAGCAGCTCCTGTGTTGGAGCGTGGGAGGAGGGATGTCGGGCGGAGGTGGGGAAGTGGTCTCTTTTTCTGTGGAACCGGATCGGTATGCATGCTATGGGGAGTTTGGACGTTGGAAGTGAGACTGGCCTGGTGGGGGGGAGTGCCGTGAGGTGGCTCCGGTGACTGAACTGGAACTAGACTGACAGGGACCCGGAGTACCTACCCTAGCAGATCCACTGGTTAAATTAAAACTAGGGACTAGAGGAAATAAAGTGGAATTTTAGTGGATACAGGAGCAACTTATTTGATGTTAAATCAGAGAGAAAAGTATTTGTTACAGATGTGGGAGCTACTGGCCACCAAGAAAAGGAGGGAAAGCAAACAAACAAAAAACACCCTGAGGCATTCTTTCTGAAACCCTTAAAGTACAAATTGGGAAAACAAATAGGAATGCATAAATTTTTATGCATACCAAATTCTCTAAAATCTTTATTAGGGTGAGAAGCAACATTTAAAGAAGGCAGAATAGAATTTAGAGTTAAAAACAGTCAATTAATTGCAGTTTTGAGTTTATCTTTAATTCAGCAGAAAAGCAAACAGGAGGACCTCTCTGAAACAAAAGAAAAACTTAATCTGGTATATCTGGGATGATGGGCATCTGAAGCTCCAGGTAAGGTGAAAAATGCTTTGCCTGTTAAAGTGGAAATAAAAAAGGGGGGACTGCCCAATTAGAATAAAACAATATCCCTTAAAATTAGAAGATCAAAGGGAATCAAAAAATCATTGATAAATTTTAAAATATAGATTATTAATTGAATGTGAATTGGAATATAACACTCCTATCTGGACAGTAAAGAAATATGACGGGAAAATTTGCAGATTAGTTAAAGATCTCAGAGAAATCAACAGAATTGCAGAGGATATTCATCCAGTAGTAGCTAATTTGTATGATTTATTGAGTAAATTGAATAATAATCAGAAATGGTTTGCCATCTTGGATTTAAAGGACGCTTTCTTTTGCTTACCATTGGCCGAAGAAAGCCAAAATTTATTTGCTTTTGAATGGGAAAATCCTGACACAGGAAGAAAAACTCAATTAACTTGGACAGTAGTACATAAAGCATTTAAAAACAGTCCAGCAAGTTTTGGAAATCAGTTATCACTGGAACTAGAATCATGGAAGCCACCTACTCAGACAGGGACTCTTTTACACTATGTGGATGACCTATTAATTGCCACAGAAACAAAGGAAGAATACATCCAGTGGATGGTGGAATTATTAAATTTTCTGGGACTGAATGGTTATTGGGTATCCAGACAAAAGGCCCAACTAATCCAAATCTGAGTTTCCTACCTAGGATATGAAATAACAGGTGGACAGAGAGAACTTGGAACTGCCAGAAAAGAAGCCATTTGCCAGACTCCATGACCGTCGATCGTCAAGGAGCTCCGGACATTCCTGGGAATGACAGGATGGTGCAGACTTTGGATCCATGATTATGGTGTTCTGGTAAGACAACTATATGAACTGTTGAAGGGAAACCCTCCCTCTTTGGACTGGACTGATAAAGCAGAGGAGGCTTTTAGAAATTTAAAAACAGAGCTAATGAGAGCTGCAGCTCTGTGGCTTCCGGATGTGACTAAATCCTTTTGGCAATATTCCTATGAAGAACAGGGAATAGCTTTGGGGGTCCTTGCTCAAAAACTAGGACCCTATAGAAGGGCAGTGGCGTGTTTTTCAAAACAGCTGGATGAAGTGAGCAAAGGAAGAGGCTCGCAAATTCACCTTGGGACAAAAATTACTCTGCTAGTGTCCCATGTGGTATCAGCAGACCTGGAACAGAAAGGAGCTCACTGGTTATCTCCTTTGCGTTTTTTAAAATACCAGGCCACCCTTGTAGAACAGGATGATATAGAAATTGTGGTCACTAATGTTGTGAATCCAACATCCTTTTTGAGGGAACGATCGACAGAACCACTAACATATGACTGTTTGGTCACTATAGAGACTATATTCAAGACAACCTGACTTCAAACAAAAACCTCTGGAAGATGCTGATTCTTGGTTTACTTATAGTAGTAGCTTCATGAAAAATGGTGAACGAAAGGCAGCCACTTCACAGGTAATAGAAGCTAAAACTTTACCCATGAACACCTCTGCCCATAAGGCAGAAATAGTAGTGTTAATGAGAGCCCTGGAACTGGCTAAAGATAAAAGGATAAATATTTGGACTGATTCTAAATATGCATTTGGTGTGGTCCATGCACATGGTGCTATATGGAAAGAACAAGGACTTTTGAACACACAAGGGAAACAGATTAAACATGCTACAGAAATTCTACAATTACTGGAAGCTGTTCAGCTACCTGAAGAAGGTGACTCTGATCAGGAAATTGGAAATGATATGGCCAATTTTGAAGTCAAACAAGCAGCTGAACAATCTCAAATCATGTCCTTAATCCTGATGGCAAACTAACAGTTGAAAAATCTAAACCTAGGTATTCAAAAGAGGATAGAAAATTGATTGAAGTTCTAAAAGGACAGGAAAATAAAGAAGGTTGGGTTCAGATACCTGATGGGCAAATTGTAATCCCCTATAACCAATTCTGGAAGTTAGTTCAGGAGGAACATAATAAAACTCATTGGGGTAGTAACTCTTTGCATAAATACTTAAACAAACCAATTGTAGGAAGAAATCTATATACTATAGTTAAACTAGTGAAAAAACAATGTCAGCTCTGCCTTAAGAATAATCCTAAAACTGAAAATAGAAATCAAATTGGGACAATTGGGAGAGGAAGTTATCCAGGACAGCAGTGGCAAATAGATTTTCCTAAATTACCAAGAAAAGGAGGTTATTGATATTTGTTGGTGTTAACAGTTAATTTTTCGGGCTGGCCAGAAGCATTCCCTTGTAGAATAAATAATGCAAGACAAGTGATTAAAACATTATTTAACGAGATAATACCTCGTTTTGGGGTACCAGAGGCAATTTCTTCCTCGCACTTTAGTGCAAAATTGTCACAAGAAATTAGCAAAAAATTAGAAATTGATGGGCAACTACATGTTCCATACAGGCCTCAGGCCAGTAGGCAAGTAGAAAAAATGAACCATCCGATTAAACAACAGATTAGTAAAATATGTCAGGAAATGAATTTATGTTGGTACCAAGGTTTACCACTGGCTCTATTAAGAATTCAAACTAAACCTCGTTTGAAAGAAGAGGCTAGCCCATTTGAAATTTTGTATGGAAGACCATATCAGTCCCAATTTAAAGGAGAAAGTTTTCAGGAAGTGTGGGAAGGCTATCTCTGACAGTTTCTGATCAGTCTGGGAAAAGAATTTTAGGAGATAAATAAGAGAATAGTAAGGACAAGAGCAAAAGGTTTTTATTATCTGATTCACCCTTTCAGATCTGGAGACTGGGTTTATGTTAAGAATTTTTCAGGAGATCCTTTACAGGAGAAGTGGAGCAGACCATACCAGATATTATTGACCACCTTTACAGCAGTGAAGATAAAGGAACAACCTGCTTGGATAAATTATTCAAGAATAAAGAAATCACCAGAGCCAGAGAAGACATGGCAGATCAAACCTTCAAGACCCTTATGTATGAAATTGCATCGGTTATAATTTTGACTCATATTATAACTGGTGCACAATCTTGGGACCAAAACTTATACCTTAAATTAGTGCAAAATGTCACTAAGTTTTTAATCGTAGTGACTGTTGGGTGTGTGCACAGTTGCCTAAATCAGGAGAAAATCCAGAACTTGCATTAATTGGAGTTCCAATTCCTAACACTATTCATGGACAAATTTGTGAGTGAACACTAGCAATCTATATCCAAGGGAAAGGATAATATTTGGAATAGTTAATGTTAATCCAGGTAATAAATATTATACCTGTGCACAAAGATGTATTACACCAGGAACCAGGGCAGGAGATCATGCTTTTTTAAATGCCACAGATGTAGGTCACCATTCAAATTGCAATCACACTATTAATACAGAATGGTATCGTAGTTCAGTGGTGGCCTGTTCCTAAAGGGAAAGGATGGTATTGGTTATGTGGAAAAAATGCTCATAAGACTCTACCCCCCAACTGGAAGGGGGCATGCACCTTAGGTGCTGTGATACCCAATTTTACTATTATTGACAGGTATCCTTCTGGGACCTGGATGAGAAGGTTTGCTAAACGGATTAGGTGACGGTTTAACCCTATTATTGAATAGCACACTGCATTTCATAGTTTTGTAAGAGGGCTAATTCCGTCTTTGGGAGTAAGTGAATTAGAGAAGGCAATTGTAAATATCACAGCAACCATAGGGGAAAATAGAGAGTAAAACCACTGATATAATCTGAGCGGAACAAAAAGAGATAACTAGCCTATCTAAAGTGGTATTACAAAACCAAATGGCCCTAGGACATGTTACTGGCTTCACAAGGAGGGGTTTGTTCCATAATCAATGAAAGTTGCTGTTCCTATATAGATCAAAGTGGCAGAATTGAAATAGATCTGGAGGAAATTTGGAAACAAACTAAAGTATTTCATGAAATGGCCATGGATGACACTTCCTGGGGTTTTGAGGAAATATGGAAAAAGTTAACTTCATGGTTACCTGATCTCTCCTGGTTGAGGCAACTGGTTGCAGGAATATTGATGTTGTCTTAATATTGATTAGTTGTGGTATGATACAATGTTCCCTCTGGTGTTGTAAATGATCTATGATAAATTATGAAGACCGGAAAAGGAATGAAATTAAGCATCAAGTAGAAATGAGAAATTATTTCAGAAAGACTTTAGATGGTAATGGCAATATATAAAATGTTGCAAAAGAATTTGCAAAAGGACAGAAAAAGGGGGGATTTGAGACAAGGGGGGGCACAAAATTACAAAATGGAATATATAAAACTTTAGAATCAGTACTAAGTAATGTTAAGTTTCATGGCTTTGTAACAGTAGCAATGGAAAATTACTGAGGTGCATGATACACAGGAAAAAAAAAATAGAATACAGCTAGAGAACATACTGAGAATTCTTGTACAAGATAAGTTGTTGATGTAATTTAAGAAAAACAGTCTAGAAGAACAGGACACAGGGACAAGGAGTATCTGGGAATGGCAGGTGTCCAGGATGGGCTACAGTTAAACTAACTGATAAGTAGGAGGACAGGAGGATTATTATGTCTCTGGTGCTAACGAACCAATTCAGCTGATATGAGCATCTATTGTGCGTGCTCCAAAGGTGGCCAGAAGTGATGAAGATTGTTGGAAGAAGTAAAGGGCCCTCAGAGACCACCACCACAATTTTGTACGCATGCGGGGAACTTTCTGGAAAATAATGTAATCCATATGTATTCTCATGAATATGTATGTATGCCCAGTGGCTATAAAAGGACGGCTTACATGACACGTTAGGAGGAGCTATCCCCCGTGTCTCCCGGCACTGCAATAAAGAATACCTGCTTGTCAGCTTGAAAACTTTGTTGGCAAGTTTGTTCCTGGAGTTTTCTCCGAATCAGAGGAGAAGGATGATGTTTCACACTACTGCTGAGGTGAACCCACAGCTGGCCAGCCACACCAGCAAGAAAACAGTCCAGCACAAGAAGGTAATGGTTTTCTTCCAGCTTAGCCCTGCTCTGAGTACTTACAGTTCTACAAGGAGAGAAGACAGGCACAAGTCATGGTGTGCTCAGGACCTCATCCTCGTCCTTGCCCATTGGGTTTCAAGCATCTCCCAGGACGAATACTCCACAACCTCCCCAGGCAGCCAGACCAGAGCTGGGCCCCATCCCAGGAAGGAGTTTTGCAGAGGTAGAAAAGCTGCGAGGACTGAAATGTTTTATGAGTTCTCAGAAATAGCAGTGTGTCGTGGTTTAAACCCAGTCAGGTAACTTGTTCACTCACTCCCAGTGAGTGGTGCCAAGCTGACAACAATCAAGGTCCGTGTTCGTCTCCCCCCCCTCCCTGCACCGGGGCTCTCCCCTTCCCCGCTCCCGGAGGAACGGGGAGGAGGATCGAGAGAGTGCAACTCCTACGGGTTGAGACAAGAACAGTCCAGCAACAAATCACCACCGCTACTATCAGCTAAAACAATGATAAGGGAAAATAACAAGGGAAGAGAATACGATACCACCGGCCAAGAAAACGAGTTCCACCCGGAAGCTCCTGTCCTTCCGGGTAACTCCCAGTTACCCCCCACCCCGGGCATGACGTGCTGTGGTATGGAATACCTCCCCGGCTAGCCCGGGTCAGGCGCCCCGTCTCTGCTTCCTCACAGCTTCCCCTCCTCCCTGGCAGAGCATGAGCCTCACAGAGTCCTTGGTCAGGGTAAACATCACTTAGCAACAACCGAAAACATCGGCTTCACCAACGCTGTTCTCAAAACTAGAAGTCAAAACACAGCACTGCACCAGCTAACACAAAGGAAAAAACATGACTGCTACTGCTGAACCCAGGACACAGTGATAACAAAATGTGACTCACCTTGGGGAAAAAAGGCAAACTGATATTATATGTGTAGGGAAACTGAATTAAAACCAAATGTAATTAAGTAGAAGGGGAGGGAGAATCACAGTGATAATTACCAGAGAGTAACAGCAGCATCAAAACAACCCACTGCACTTGTAATGCATCAAACCAGCAAAAAAGTCACCATCCTTTTGGGCCCCTGACAGAGACGTGTCACAGATCAGAAAAGCACTTTCTTCTCAAGGTGCCTGAAACAGAGAGAAGACCGGAGACTCCTTATCAAAAGGCAGCAGGGGAAGTCACCTAGCCCTCAGAAAAAAACAATAGAAAATGTAACAGGGATATAGTATACACCATTGTATTGGATGGGAGAAAGAAAGGCAGAGAGCCAGTTGCACACCCAAAGTGCAGCCCTGCCATGGAGGATGCGCATTTCCTACACTGGCAGCACTGGGCTTGGAAGACTCGTCGGTGAAGCCCCACAGAATGTGCTGTTCTCCTGAAGGGCTGGAACAGCCAAACACACCAGCGAAGTTCAAAACCAAGACAAAACATACATGACAGAAGAGAGAACTGAAGCCCAGGTGTGTGCATATTCCTGCTACATACTGCTGACAGCCAAGACTACAGCAAAACAAGACTGGGAGTTTAAAACTCACAGAAAAAAGAGAAGGATCAGGATGCGGGAAGGAGATCTTTTTACGCATTAAATAATTACACTGAATAAATTAAAGCTGAGAAACAAATTGCTGTTGTGCCTTGCATGAGGCTGATCTTGCCTGCTGTGAGGCCCACCCCTGATGGATGCCATCCTTGTGGCGTCCTGATGTGCCTTCTCCCAGGATACGTCCTCAGCCCAGCTGGGGCAACAGGACCACCCCACTGTATATTCGAGTTGATGTTCTGATACCATAATGGGATCAGAATAAACGGTAGATGAAAGCACCTGATCTCTCCCATGGGGGTGCTGCAGCCAAATCCAACTCCCATCACTGTGGGTCCAACCAGACCAGCACATGCTGGCCACCAGCACACTAGCAAGGTGTGTCTGCTCAGTTCTGCTCAACAATGGGCTGGAAAAGTGTTTGAAATCAAATATCTCAGGTCAATGAGACCTCCAAAATGGATCAGAGGTTCCCTGATCCCCCTGAATCCTAGAGTCTTATCTTTACTTGTATTTTTAACCTTTGAAATAAAATACAATAAATTGTTAGTGTCTTGTTGCTGTCAGTTTTTGCTGAAGAACCAACAAGCTTAAAGGAAATTCAGACCATTTGAAAAAGTAAAATAATTTTTAAATGAGACTTCCCTGTAGTGACTTATCAAGACTTTTAACTAAATAAAAAAAAAAAAGTTTTTTTTTAAATGGTCAAAAGACCATTTTCCCTCTCAGCTAGTCAGCTTCTGCAGTCTCAGTACCTGCAATGTCATAATCCTGGCAGACATACAAGGAAAGATAAAGTTTCTGAAGTAAAAGACAAGGTAAACACGTATTTTTAAAGTAAACAAGGGTTTCCAAGATTGTTCTGTGTATCACAAAAGGGCACAGATGGTTTCTCCTCTCTGTCCATTTTGCTTTAAAGAAAACTCACAAACCATATAACACTTCAACATATCCTTTTGAAATATGAATATTTTTTTTACAGCAGGGCACCCCAGAGAAGCAGAACAGCTCTGAGAGCTGCTTTCCCCTCCAGGGTGGTGTGGCAACCACAACATGCTTTCCCTGTCACCGTGACCTTTGGGAAAGCATGTTCCATGCCCTCCACGCCACTGGGCTGCTGAGTTCACAGATCGGTCACTTTTTTCCATGAGACTGAATTTAACTCTTACTGAAAATTCTCCTCTTTTACTTTCTGGGTGTTTTGAAACTATTTCACATCCTTGTTACTAACATGAATAACAGCAACGCAACCCAAGTGTTAATTCAAGAGACATTTCTAAGACCCACTCGCATTTTCCTCCAGTGGTGCTGCTTTCCTTTCTCAATGCCTTTAAGCTAAAATCACTTTCCTTGTCTCTATGCACATTAATTGAGGAATGCCAGGTCCTCAGAGCACTTTTCTGTAAGATTTAACCATTTCAACAGCAGTCCTGGAGGGAAGTCCTGGCTGAAGCTGAGGAGAGCTCTGATGAGTTTTGCTGGCATACCCCCAGCTCCAGCATCTTCACATTCCTGACAGCACATGTACCAGCCGACTTGGGCAGTCTCTCCTCCTCCTCCTCCCTCCAAAGAGAACTTAATGATGTCTTGCTTTTCCCCAACATAAAAAACTTTTTAACCCTTTAAATGATTAAACAAAGTACATTTTCTGTTCTGTCCAGCCTAACTGTCCCCTTTAAGGCACCTTTTCTCTTGCTAGATTCACAGCTGCAATCCCTTTCCTATTGTCCTTTCTGTAGAAGTATATGCTTCATCCAAGCCCTTCACCTTATCCACTATGTCAAGAGGAGACATAGAAAACAGACCAACACTCTCCCCATCTCCCGCCCACCCCTTTCAACGAGCTCCTCCTCACGATTCAATGTGTCTGAAATACTAGAAACCAATGAACAAACTGGGACAGGTTTGCACCTCAGGACATCACTTGATGCATTGCAAAATATCTACTAAAAGTATAGTACACAAGTTTGTTAGAGCTGTCCTAATGCAGTGGTATCTCTAGACACTCAAATATTACAAAATATTACAAAATGAACATGTGCAAATATTTGGTGCTTCAGAGCCACCACCCACAAGCCCCATGAGGCAGAGGTATGCTAGATGCTGCAGGTATAGCAGGGTCTTGTCCTACCTCAGGGCAGCCAGGACTTCCATAACACATTATTGATAAGCAATAAGCGTCATCCTCACAGCAGGGAAAAGAAACAAGAAAGCCACCAAGCTTGCCATGGAACTGAACAGAAGGTCTGATGGTGATAGTCCAATCCTGCGATACAGAGGAGGCAAGAGCCCAACCCTGTGCATGCAAGGGAGGCAGCACTCACCAGCCTCAGCTGCTGTACACTTCCAGCTGGTGAAGATCTGTCCCAGGTCTTTCTCTTCTTCAGGAAGGCACTGAAGCTTCCGTAGGTTTTCGCTCCACTGGTGCTTCATGGAGCACGCGTGCTGGATAAGGTTCAGCTTGGCCTTAGTGGAGTAGTTACAGAGGACACAGTGGTAATAGCAGCTTTCACCTTCAACCCAGCTCTCGTGATGCTGAAGGTGCTGTGAAGAGCAAAGTAGAGAGATGTGAATTTCCTTTACCATGTCCAGTCTCCCTGGGTTAGTCCACTGTAAATTGCTAAAAGCCACCTGGGAACTAAGTAAGAAACCATATTTTGACAGACACAGTAAGATCAAGCCTGTTTATTCTCATGGTACCACACACACTCCCACTTAGAAGCAAGAAAATATAACATACTAAAATGAGCACAGAAGCAAAAATTGAGATGGGCGAGATCATCTTCTTCAGTGAAAGAAAATAGCAGATCCAACATTAACAACTGTTCACGACCTATGTGTGGTTAATTCTTTCACATTTAAAGTTTATCCTGGGAGGAGACCCAACGTCATGTCAAACAGATAAAATCAAATTTGATAAATTCTCATTGAAAACTAGGAAGAATAAAACCAAAGCAATCCTAGAACACAATGAACCCATCAGATCAAGAGGTCCTGGAAACAGCATATGGAAGCAGAGCACATGTGCCATCCTATCCATCACCCAGCACTCTGTTCCCTGACATCTAGATTTTACTCCCTTGGATGTGGAAGAAAGCAGCAGCCTGGCCCGGAAGACAGCTGTGACAGTGATCCAGACTGAGAAGCCCACGGTGAGCATGCATCTAGGTATCACCAAAAGAGGTTAGCACTTGGGAAAACCCCTGCCCCCCTCTGAAGCTGTGCTACCACAGCCAATGTGGCTAATTCAGGAGTATTATACCTGGATTATTTAACAAAATCTATCAATTGTCTGGCATAGAGGTCCACGCTAGGGAAACAAACAGCTATTTTATGTCATGGATCCCAAGGATGTGGCAATTACTTGTCAAAAGCAGAGGGAAGAATTCAGTGCTTACAGCTATGCTGGCTGCTGTGGCAGAAGCAGCAGGGCTGAGTTCACAGTAACTGTTCCGATTCCCACAGTAATGCTTATCACAAGTGGAAGACAAATGGATACCAAAGTCAAATGACACAAGACTCGTCAGTGAAGACCATTTGGTGCTTCCACCACACACCTACATTTCAGCTATACAACAATCCCTGCCAGCTCCCACTGCCCAACCCCAAGACCTCTTTATGCCCTCTAGGTCATCTCGTGAAACTCTGTCCTCACCATGCATTTCACTCAAGACACATAGTACAGTGATTTGGACATGATCTCAAGGTTCATCAATCAAAAATATTGCCTACATGCAGCCAGGACCTTCTGGTAAAAAATCTGATGTGTATTATCTCAGTTACAGCTAAGATAAGATTAAAGGCACATATTACCCAGTGCTGTGTGCTTAGCTAACACAGAGGAAGGAGAGCCCTCTGAGTCTAAGAACGATTGAAAATAGGATAGGAGCTGATGCTGATGTGTTTGATTAGAAGGGTGAGGAAAGAGAATAAATGTATTCTAGATCTGGCTAATTAGACTGGCCTCTTTTGGGATCATGATGTATTTAATTAAATTCACTGTAATATTTGAAGGATCCACTAGGGCACTAATCCTACTGGTGCCCTCAAAAGACTTTTTGTTGGTTTCCCTCATAAGAACTTCTTCTCCCTCTCATTTCTATTGTTTGCATGCATTACCCACTTCCTGAGCCAAAAAAAGAGAAATGGCTTAAGACATAAAAAGCTAAGGTTAGTGAGCTGGTCGCAAGAGCCATGTAAGCATCACATGGCCCAGCTTAACCAGCAGCTGATCTGCCCCACTTAGGTCCAACCTCTGCAATAAAACCTCCCTTCCACCCCATCGTGCTGTGGGCTTGGGAGGTCTCGCTCCAGGAGATACATGGCAAGCCTTGTCTTCCAGCAGTCAGGAAGCCCCCGACCTGAAAACACTGCGTTCAAGCTTATGAAGTGCCAACAGGCCCAGGAGCAGCTTCTGCAAGAAGGCAGAGGAAACCCCTGATGAGCAATTAGTGAAAAATCTGGTTCCAGGCTCAAGGAAATACTAAGGACACGGTCTCTGTGGGAACCAGATGCACAGCCTGTACTGCTCCCATTTAAAAAGGGATTTTAGGAAAACATTTGTTTTAAACTGTTTAATAAATGTGTCTTATTTCCTGGTCTTCTTTTGCTCCCACTCCAGGCGTGTTCAAATATCCTTTGTGATAGCTTCACCTGCCTGTTGTGCCTGAGGGTGCCAACACCACCAAGTCCACCCTGGACATGGCACATCACATGCCTACCTCTGATTCACAGTCTTCCAATGGAGGAGAGGAGAAGGCCAAAGTAAGACAACATGATAGACGATCAAGTACTAGCTGTGAGTTGGTGGAAAAGATAAGAAGCTGGACAAGTACATGCAGTCATTGTCCAATCACACTGTTAAGCTTCCCCCTTGTGAGAATTTATCCATATCTGTCGTGGTTTAAACCCAGTCAGGTAATTCGTTCACTCACTTCCCCCCCTTCCTTGCCCTCCCCCTGCTCTCAGAGGGACGGAGAGGAGAATCAAAAGAATGCAACTCCCACGGGTTGAGATAAGAACAGTTTAGTAACTAAGGTATAACACAAATCACTACTGCTACCACCAATGATAATAATGATAAAGGAAATAACAAGGGAACAGAATACAACACCTCACCACCCGCTGACGGATAACTCGCCCCCCAAGCCCGACCAAGCTCCGACCGATACCTCCTCCAACCCTGCAGTCTCCCAGCCCTTCTGGCTAACTCCCAGTTACATCCTGGGCATGACGTGCTGTGGTATGGAATACCTCTTTGGTCAGTTTGGGTCAGGTGTCCTGTCTCTGCTTCCTCCTGTCTTCCCCTCCTCCCTGGCAGAGCATAAGGCTCACAAAGTCCTTGGCCAAACCAAAACATCCTTGTTATCAGCTCTGTTCCTGAGCTGAAAGTCAAAACACTGCACTGCACCAGCTACCAAGAAGGAGAAAAAATGACTGCTACTGCTGAACCCAGGACATTATCACAGAAAACAAATTCAAAATATTAAACCAGAACCTTGTTAGAAGATAAATCAACTTGAAAATCAATAGAATATATTGTTCTTTGGAAAACCAACCAACTTCTGTCAGAGAACATTGATTTCTGCAAGTCTGTGTGCGTGTCTCTGTGTGTGTGGTGTGTGGGATGTGTTTGCCCCCTCCCTCTCAACAATAGGAAACTTCCAACATCTGGTCCTTCACGCACAGCATGCAAAAATATTGATCAGGTTTAGTCAAAGCTCCACTTTAAATCAGAAACAGAGAGAGGAGCACTCTGATGGAAACCACATGGATCACAAGTACAGCTTCCCAGGGGCCACAGACTGTTCCTGTACGTATGCTAACAGCAGCACAACACTATGCCACTCCCAACAACTATCCCTAGACACAAATCAAACAAAATCCAGTCCATCTTCCATTTAGGAAGTGCTCAGGTCTCTGGGAAAAGCTGCACAGGGATTAGGGCAGGAGGATCCTGCTCAGAGACCTTACCCCCTCCATCTGCTCTAACCCCTGCGCTGCCTGCCCCTAGCCTCCACAGCCCTTCCTGGGGGAACACCATCTCCTCACCCATTACAAACACCCCAGGTCTGGCAACTTCATCTCAACATCAAGAGCCATCCACTGCAGCTCTGCCCTGTGTGCCCCAGAGCGGCTTCAGCCCTGCCCCATACAATCTGCCCCCCCCCACATTTGCAGAATGACCTCCCCTTTCCTCTGGGTTTGGCTGGAAGAAGTCGGCACCATTTGGAAGGTCTGAACATGAAGAAGGTTTAAATAAGCAAAATTAAAATTATAACTTGTGCTTATACACACTGAAGAGTGCTGGGGGCCAGCAGGCAGCAATTAACCTCTCTGGGGATTGCACTGTGCACAGCCCCCTTCCCCCAAACCTGGAAGAGGGAGATGAGGGCACCCAGGTGGTGGTCACACCAGTGATGCCCACAGCTGCCAGAGCAGCATCAGCCATGGCAGAAGAAGGGTGCAGGGGGTGCAGGCACAGACTGGCAAACATGGGAGAGGCATGAGCAAGCACATGTGCCAGGCCTGCACCAAGCTGGGGAACTAACTTTCCAGCCTTTGCTGTCTAACATCTGGTTTAGAATTTTCTTCTAATAATTAATAGCACAATAAATGTTCACAGCATATGACTATAGAAATCTGATTTTTAAACAAAGGAATGATGCTATTTTCAATTCTTTCTCTCCATCTCCATCCTTCACATACCCCAAACTTTATTTTACCCATCTCTTTTCCCCATCTAACACTGCCTCACCCACAGTATTTTTCAGTAATCATGTAATTTAATGTGACAGCTGTATTAATCCATCTGACTGCAGGCAGTCCTCACCCCTGTGCCATGTACTCAGACTACGGTCTTCAGAGACAAGGCTGTTGTAACCAGGACTGAGGATACATGTTGCTGCTATTACCCAAGTACTGAACTCTCTTGCTGAATACCTTTGTAGGTGTTACTATAATGTTCACCATTTAATCCAATTTCTAAAAACTTTTGTTATGTCTTTTAAAGATGTCAAAGCTGTATCTACTCCAAACTTCTTCTGTATTAAGTTTATTGTGTGCAGAGCCCAATTCCCATGGTAACATGAACAGATAATCCTCCCTATAGCAGTCTGTTGCCAGAAGGCACAGTGTAATTTTCCAAACCCTATTTGTTCTGCATAGTGGGTCAGATAGATACTGTCCTGGCACATATCTGAACTGTAACCCCAGCTCACTAGGGAGACACAATAACTGCTTTGACTATCTTGTGCTTTTGATGTTTATTCGTCTTGCATAAAGCTTTCCCTTTGGAGGGCCCTAAAGCCTCTCAGGACAAACACACACTGACAACAGAGGGCATTTCACAAACCCTTGGTCTGCAAGCCAGAAAATCAACCATCTCTGGAAGTGGTGAGATCCCACCTCCACCCCCAGGGAGCTTCAATGGTCCAAAAAGCAGTAGAACACGTGAGAAAACTCTACAGGCTCAGGGATGGCCCCCTTCTTCTGCAGGCCTTGAAAGGACAACAAGCAGTAAAAAGAAACCCCATGACTGTCCCCCATGTCGGGGTTTAAACACAGTCAGGTAACTTGTTCGCTCACTCCCAGTGAGTGGTGCCGAGCTGACAACAATCGGGGTCCGTCCCCCAACCCCACACCGGGGCTCTCCCCTTCCCTGCTCCCGGAGGAACGGGGAGGAGGATCGAAAGAGTGCAACTCCTACGGGTTGAGACAAGAACAGTCCAGCAACCAATGTACAACACAAATCACCACCGCTACTACCAACTACAACACTGATAAGAGAAAATAACAAGGGAAGAGAATACGATACCACCAGCCAAGAAAACGAGTTCCACCCGGAAGCTCGTGTCCTTCCGGGTAACTCCCAGTTACCCCCACCCCAGCCATGACGTGCTGTGGTATGGAATACCTCCCTGGCTAGACCGGGTCAGGCGCCCCGTCTCTGCTTCCTCACAGCTTCCCCTCCTCCCTGGCAGAGCATGAGCCTCACAAAGTCCTTGGTCAGGGTAAACATCACTTAGCAACAACTGAAAACATCGGCTTCACCAACACTGTTCTCAGGCTGGAAGTCAAAACACAGCACTGCACCAGCTACCACAAAGGAAAAAACATGACTGCTTGTCGTGGTTTAAACCCAGTCAGGTAACTTGTTCACTCACTCCCAGTGAGTGGTGCCGAGCTGACAACAATCAAGGTCCGTGTCCGTCTCCCCCCCCCCTGCACCGGGGCTCTCCCCTTCCCCGCTCCCGGAGGAACGGGGAGGAGGATTGAGAGAGTGCAACTCCTACGGGTTGAGACAAGAACAGTCCAGCAACAAATCACCACCGCTACTATCAGCTAAAACAATGATAAGGGAAAATAACAAGGGAAGAGAATACGATACCACCGGCCAAGAAAACGAGTTCCACCCGGAAGCTCCTGTCCTTCCGGGTAACTCCCAGTTACCCCCCACCCCGGGCATGACGTGCTGTGGTATGGAACACCTCCCCGGCTAGCCCGGGTCAGGCGCCCCGTCTCTGCTTCCTCACAGCTTCCCCTCCTCCCTGGCAGAGCATGAGCCTCACAGAGTCCTTGGTCAGGGTAAACATCACTTAGCAACAACCGACAACATTGGCTTCACAAACACTGTTCTCAAACTAGAAGTCAAAACACAGCACTGCACCAGTTAACACAAAGGAAAAAACATGACTGCTACTGCTGAACCCAGGACATTATCCACCCCTTATTCCATACCATTCACGTCGTGCTCAGATCCCACATTTTCAATACACCATCGCTCTCCCACATATATACATCCATATACATACAGACCAAGAGGAAAAAATCATTTTCTTAGTGCATGGACCAATCCCTATAATGCTGCCGAGTCCATTTGGTCCATGATGTTCCAAGTTCATTCTCTGTTGGGATGATGGCTGGAGGGAAGTCAGGGCCAGTCGCTGGTGACCTGGAGACATCTAGTTGATGGGCTATAAAAGCATTACACAGCAGGCAACAGCATACAATTGAGTTCACTGGCTGTTTTCCCCTAAAATCAAATCCCCTTGAGGTATACATCGGACTTCCCCATCTTCCCGCATTACCCACCAAGTATATCCAGGTCCCTGAGCAAAAGCAATCCCACGAGTGGGTTTGCCTTTACCTGAAGCAGGAATAACCCAGACTGTCTTCCCCAGCAAATTCTTCATATGCACCACAGGAACTTTGTCCCCCTCTACAATATGTAAAAGTTCTGACTGGGCTGGGCCAGCCCTGTTGGCAGATCCTCTGGTGTTGACCAACCAGGTGGCCTTTGGTAAATGTGTATCCCAATGCTTGAAAGTTCCCCCACCCATCGCTCTCAATGTAGTTTTTAACAGCCCATTGTACCGTTCGATTTTCCCAGAGGCTGGTGCATGGTAGGGGATGTGATATACCCACTCAATGCCATGCTCTTTGGCCCAAATATCTATAAGGTTATTCCGGAAATGAGTCCCATTGTCTGACTCAATTCTCTCTGGGGTGCCGTGTCGCCACAAAATCTGTTTCTCAAGGCCCAGGATAGTGTTCCGGGCAGTGGCATGGGGCACAGCGTATGTTTCCAGCCACCCAGTGGTTGCTTCCACCATGGTAAGCACATGGCGCTTGCCTTGGCGGGTTGGTGGCAGTGTGATATAGTCAATCTGCCAGGCCTCCCCATATTTATACTTCAACCATCGTCCTCCATACCAAAGAGGCTTTAACCGCTTGGCTTGTTTAATTGCAGCACATGTTTCACACTCATGAATAACCTGGGCAATAGTGTCCATTGTTAAGTCCACCCCTCGGTCACGGGCCCATCTATATGTTGCCAATCTAAGTCCATCTGAGCCACTTCAATCTTAGCCGCTTTATCCACTTGTTGGTTGTTCTGGTGTTCCTCAGTGGCCCGACTCTTGGGTACATGGGCATCTACATGACGTACCTTCACCACCAGGTTCTGCACCCTGGCAGCAATATCTTTCCACTGTGCAGCAGCCCAGATGGGTTTACCTCTGCGTTGCCAGTTGCTCTGCTTCCATTGCTTCAACCACCCCCACAGGGCATTTGCCACCATCCATGAGTCAGTATAGAGATAAAGTACTGGCCACTTTTCTCGTTCAGCAATGTCCAGGGCCAGCTGGATGGCTTTCACCTCGGCAAATTGACTCGATTCACCCTCTCCTTCAGCAGTTTCTGCAACTTGTCGTCCAGGACTCCATACAGCTGCCTTCCATCTCCGATGCTTTCCCACAATACGGCAAGAGCCATCAGTAAACAAGGCATACTGCTTTTCACTTTCTGACAGTTTATTATATGGTGGGGCCTCTTCAGCACGCACCACCTCCTCCTCTGGTGACATTCCGAAATCTTTGCCCTCTGGCCAGTCCATGATGACTTCTAGAATGCCTGGACGACTGGGATTTCCTATTCGAGTTCGTTGTGTAATTAGTGCAGCCCATTTACTCCATGTAGCATCAGTTGCATGATGTGTAGAGGAGACCCTGCCTTTGAACATCCAGCCCAGCACGGGCAGCCGGGGTGCCAGGAGGAGCTGTGCTTCAGTGCCAATCACTTCCGAAGCAGCTCGAACCCCTTCATAGGCTGCCAGTATCTCTTTCTCAGTTGGGGGATAGCTGGCCTCAGATCCTTTATATCCCCGACTCCAAAAGCCGAGGGGTCGACCTCGAGTCTCCCCTGGAGCTTTCTGCCAGAGGCTCCAGGTAGGACCGTTCTCCCCAGCTGCAGTGTACAGCACATTTTTTACATCTGGCCCGGTCCGGACTGGTCCAAGGGCTACTGCATGAACTATCTCACGTTTAATTTGCTCAAAGGCTTGTTGCTGCTCAGGGCCCCATTTAAAATCATTCTTCTTCCGGGTCACATGATAGAGAGGGCTTACAATCGAACTGTAATTTGGGATGTGCATTCTCCAGAACCCCACTGCACCCAAGAAAGCTTGCGTTTCTTTCTTATTAGTTGGTGGAGACATTGCTGTTATCTTGTTGATCACATCTGTGGGGATCTGTCTACGTCCATCTTGCCATTTTATTCCCAAAAATTGAATCTCCTGTGCAGGTCCCTTGACCTTACTCCGTTTTATGGCAAAACCGGCTTTCAGCAGGATTTGGATTATTTTCCTCCCTTTCTCAAAGACTTCTTCCGCTGTATCGCCCCACACAATAATGTCATCAATGTATTGCAGGTGTTCTGGAGCTTGCCCCTGTTCCAGTGCAGTCTGGATCAGTCCATGGCAAATGGTAGGGCTGTGTTTCCACCCCTGGGGCAGTCGGTTCCAAGTGAACTGGACACCTCTCCAAGTAAAAGCAAACTGTGGCCTGCACTCTGCTGCCAAATGAATGGAGAAAAATGCATTGGCAATATCAATCGTGGCATACCACTTGGCTGCCTTTGACTCTAGTTCATACTGAAGTTCTAGCATGTCCGGTACGGCAGCACTCAATGGTGGTGTGACTTCATTCAGGCCACGATAGTCTACTGTTAGTCTCCATTCTCCATTAGACTTTCGCACTGGCCATATGGGGCTATTGAAGGTGAGCGGGTCCTGCTGATCACCCCCTGACTCTCCAGTCTACGGATCAGCTGATGGATGGGAATCAGGGAGTCTCGGTTGGTGCGATATTGCCGCCGGTGCACTGTTGTGGACGCAATTGGCACTTGTTGTTCTTCAACTTTCAGCAACCCCACAGCAGAGGGATCTTCTGAGAGACCAGGCAAGGTGGACAGCTGCTCAATTACCTCAGTCTCCAAAGCAGCAATACCAAAAGCCCACCGGTACCCTTTTGGGTCTTTGAAGTACCCTCTCTTGAGGTAGTCTATGCCGAGGATGCATGGAGCCTCTGGACCAGTCACAATAGGGTGCTTTTGCCACTCCCTCCCAGGCAGGCTGATTTCAGCCTCCAGCACAGTCAACTCTTGGGATCCTCCTGTTACTCCAGAAATATAGATGGGTTCCACCCCTTGACAGCTTGATGGCATCAGGGTACACTGTGCACCGGTATCTACTAGAGCCTTATACTTCTGTGGGACTGATGTGCCAGGCCATCTGATCCACACAGTCCAGTAAATCCGATTGTCCCCTACCTCCACCTGGCTGGAGGCAGGGCCCCTCTAATGGTCGTCACAGCATTGGACACTTAAGTCGTGTTGAAAGGGATTATTCTTCGTTATCACAGGAGCTGGAGTAAAATCAGCTCTTCCACTCCATCTGGGAAACTGCTCACCAGAGACTGAAGCCGTAGCTCTCATGGGACGATCAGTCTTGGCCCTTGCTCCCCTCTTCAGTTCACTCACCCGTTCCTCCAAAGCTGAAGTAGGTTTTCCATCCCACTTTGTCATGTCTTCTCCGTGATCCAGCAGGTAAAACCATAGGGTACCCCGTGGCGTATACCTTCTGTATCTCCTCTCTTGAACAATAGGACGTCTTTTGTTAATAGCTGAGACGCGTGTTGGTACACGTGAGGAGCTGGATAAATCAGATACATCGTCCCTCAATTTGTCGAGGTCCTGGGACAGTTTTTTCACAGCTGAGATGATGGAAGGAGTGAGATTGTCTTCGAACTCTCGGAGTTTATGAACCATTTCATCCACTGTTAGTGGTACTATGTCATTCCAGGTCACTGTTGCCAATGAATGGGCATATGATGACGGTGCATTCCGTGTAAGTTTTCGCCACATGGGTCGTGTACATTCAACTTCATCTGGATCTATAGGTGTATCCCCGTTATTCGGCTTGATGTGATAGATCATCTCTACGATGGCCGATTCCCTCAGAGACTGGATGCCTTTGTCTATAGTAGTCCACTTAGCCGAACGACTCGTAACATCGTCCTTGTATGGAAACCTTTCTTTCACAGCTGCCAAGAGCCGCCTCCAAAGGCTGAGGGACTTTGTCAATTCCCCCTTCTCTAGCAAGTGATCCCAGCTGCTTGGCTTCGGTGCCTTCTACTTCCTGACCATCGGCCCCATTGTCCCAGCATCGGAGTAACCAGGTGATGATGTGCTCCCCTGGTTGACAGGTAAAATCTTTTCGCATATTCCGCAGCTCGGTTGAGGTCCGAGGTCGAGAAGTTACCTCTTCTTCTTCTTCTTCGTCATGTGATGATGACTCCTGATCAGATTCTGGACCGGGTGGTGAATTCATTGGTTCTTCATCTCGCTTCACCCTTTTTGCCTCCTTTTTGCTTGTTCTCTTGCGTACAGGGGCAACTGATATTGGTACGAATTGGTCCTCTGGTTTGGCTGCAGTGATTATCACTGTGGTTTGAGTGGCGACTGTACTTGTTGCTGGGGGTGGTGTAGCTACCGTGCTTGGAGCTGGGGTAACCGCGCTGTCTGTTGCAGTTGAAGTTGGAGCAGCTGCTGTACTTGCCGCTGGGGTAGCTGCGCAGTTCATTGCAGCCAAAGTTTGAGTAGCAACTGTTGCTTTGCCCTCAGATCCGCTGACATTCTTTTCCTTTTGAAGGTGCTGGATAGTGTTGAACAAGGCCCTGCAGGCATAGGCCAAGCCCCAGCACGTTGCCGTGATTTGTCCATCTCTGGTATGGCCAGAATGACCACACACCTCATTTAAGTGTTTTACTAATTCTTCTGGATTTTGCAGTTGTTCGGTAGTGAAATTCCAAAGTACTGGAGGGGCCCACTGACCTAGATACTTGCCCATACTATCCCACACACCCTGCCACTCATGGCTGTCCAGCCTCAGGGAAAATCTCTCGGTCCTCCTACATCACCGTTTGACCCCAGACAAGACCCAAACCTGACTCTGCTTAACTCTTGAAATCAGTAGTGGGCAAAACACACTCTGTATGCGTGTTAGCATGGTGATTCCCATCATCATCAGCAAACAAGTCTCAACAGCATTAAAAGGCCCTTCAAAAACTTCAAAACTCTCAAATGTAAATGGTCTGGGGGGATGACTGGGAGGGTAAAAGGATGTCTCCTTCACAGGTTGAGCACCTGAGAAGGAGAAAAAAGATGTGTAATTGCTAAGCACCTCCATCATATACCTCCCAATGTATAAAGGTGGTGACCACACTGGGAACATAAGCCAGATCAGTTTCATGATCAATGATTCTATTGTATTACAAGTCATTACCATAAAGTACAATGGGACAAAAACCTTAGCCCAAGCCCCACACTTGAAAAACACTAATACAGCAAATACCGGATGGACGTAAGATATGGTATACTGAAACTGTGAGATCAAGAGGAAAAACCTTGAGAGCCAATAAATCAGCATTGTGACGAGTGACTATCAATCCAGTCAGATCTGTTCTTATCTCAACCCCTCAAGCCCCACGTTGGGCGCCAAAAATAACTGTCATGGTTTAAACCCAGTCAGGTAACTTGTTCAGTCATTCCCAGTGAGTGGTGCCGAGCTGACAACAATCAAGGTCCGTCCCCCCCCCCCCCGCACCGGGGCTCTCCCCTTCCCCGCTCCCGGAGGAACGGGGAGGAGGATCGAAAGAGTGCAACTCCTACGCGTTGAGACAAGAACAGTCCAGCAACCAATGTACAACACAAATCACCACCGCTACTACCAACTACAACAATGATAAGAGAAAATAACAAGAAAAGAGAATACGATACCACCGGCCAAGAAAGCGAGTTCCACCCGGAAGCCCCTGTTCTTCCGGGTAACTCCCAGTTACCCCCCACCCCGGGCATGACGTGCTGTGGTATGGAATACCTCCCCGGCTAGCCCGGGTCAGGCACCCCGTCTCTGCTTCCTCACAGCTTCCCCTCCTCCCTGGCAGAGCATGAGCCTCACAGAGTCCTTGGTCAGGGTAAACATCACTTAGCAACAACTGAAAACATCGGCTTCACCAACACTGTTCTCAGGCTGGAAGTCAAAACACAGCACTGCACCAGCTACCACAAGGGAAAAAACATGACTGCTACTGCTGAACCCAGGACACCCCAGAACAAGCATCCTAGGCTCTCCTGCTCCCCACTTGAGTGCACAAGGATTTCCCACACATGTCAAGGTGTCTGCACATATCAAGGTAGAAAAAGCAGGTGAAGTAACAGGCCTAGAGGCCAAAACCCTAAATGGGAAAATGATCTCATGAACTCTGTGCATCAAACCAAGAACCAGCACTAATGATAAAACCCTTCCTCACCACCAGCCAGCTAACAGGATCACCATCCACACGGTGATCTGAATCCCAAACCAACAGAACCCGGGATCCTGGCAAAAGTGCCAACAAGGACAGCCAAGGGGAGTCCACCCCCTTGTGTTTACACAAACATTCTCCCTACTTACCAACCCTGATCCTCAGGAAGGCCAGCTGGAGGTATGGGTAACTGAGAAACAGTCTGAAAAAATCTCTTCCAAAACGCTTTGGATCACTTTCTCCAGTTGGCTCTCATATTACAGGACAAACCTGCACACAACCAGAGGCCAATGGATTACTGGGAGCTTCTTTAAGAAAAAGTTTTTGGACTTGAACATCTTTGGATGAGGTTTTTTCCCCAAGTAACACACTTGTTACCACTGAACTCAGCACGACATTTGCTGTTAGAATGGGCAAAATTAGTAGTGATTTAAAAGAACAGAGAGATACAGCTGAGGAAGAAGGAACCAAAAAACTGCTGGAGGGTTATGAAAGCCACGGAAGGGAGCACCACTGCAGGCTTGCACCACTCTTACTTCTTCCTGTGAGCACCCACATCTGACCAGCATCAGCAATGAGACCCAGAGCCCACAGGCCACCTGTTACACCACAGCAGCACACAGCCAGGGGAGCAGCACAGAGGTTACACAAGATGTTGAGCCACACAGGGTTACAGTGGAAGCTGCCAGCACACCCTCCTGTGCTCAGGAGGAGATGCTGAAGCCCTGCCAGTCCTGTGAGCACTTCTGCAGCACAGAAGGATGCCCAGGGAT
Source organism: Pezoporus wallicus (assembly GCF_028554395.1). Lineage (NCBI taxonomy): Eukaryota > Metazoa > Chordata > Aves > Psittaciformes > Psittacidae > Pezoporus > Pezoporus wallicus. The sequence continues at coordinate 4,800 of NW_026639215.1, read as the reverse complement.
TGACTTCCTCAGGGTGAAGTCAGACATGGTTAATTAATAACAGGCTTGGTAGGAAACATCCCACATGCCAGCTAGAGCCATGCCTGTGACACTGCACCCCAGGGAGCCAGGCGAGACCTGACCCTTATGCCAGAGCTGGAGGGGAGGCTACAGGTCACCGTGGAAAGGGACCAGACCCTGCAGCAGACCTCAGAAACCTCATAAGCACCTCTTGGCCCCCATGTGCCTCTGATCTGCTGCATGAGATAAATCACACACACAACCCTGGAAGAGTAGAATCTGAATTTTTAATGAAAGTCTGGTCCCGGCCTGTTCCAAGTATTCCATAAAGATGAGAGTTGGCTCATCTATCTTGCTCTCCTTTCACACCTGCAGTCCTGGCTGGAATTTCCTGGCACTGACAGAGGCAGAGGGCAACCACAGCAGGAGCACATGCTCAGCCTAAAGATGGAGAGCTCAGCATAGATTTTACTGAACATTAAATCAACCAGTAAGCGTAGCCAGCAAACTCTGTGGCATTTTAAGTAATGCAATAATTATTGAATTTCCTTTTTATAACTGAAGTGCTGGAATGTAAACAATGGGGCTGTAATTGCAGGAAGGGGGGATCAATAGAGGCAATAGTTTTCAGCCATGTTAACTGTAAATACAATTGCTCCAAGATGTCAGCCTCATTTTTCTCACTCCCCAAATCATCCTAACGGATGACAGTCCAACTTTCCCATTACAGCTGTTCCTTCTTTAAGAGGCTCTCAATCAGGTCTGATCAATCTGTCAAGATAATGCATGGAGTAACTAAGACTCTTCCAAACACAAGCTCCCAATCAATAGCCCAGACCTGCTTAATGAGGAGGGGCTAAAACCCAGAGGAAGGCAACAGTCCCAGCTTCTGCTTGGCTCTAGCAGCTAACTTCATGGGGCCTTGCTGAGCCCATCAGCTCTTAATGAGGGCACTGTTTATGCAAGCTGTGATGAGCAGCATCCCCACATATTCACAGTCCCCCAGGGTTAATGGGCAAAACCCAACAGAGATTAACAAAAAACAACAGTCAAGAAAGGTTGACTTGTATTTACATCCCTCCCCACCACTTTTTTAATTATGCAGTAGACCTGAAAGTACTAAATAATCATTCATTAGAAGAGATCCCCAAAGATGAAAATCTGTGTGGGACCATTGAAAGTACAAGAGCATCACTAAGGTTCCTCCCCTACACTCAAGGAAGAAAAAATCCAGGGTAAAGCCTGCACTTGCCCAGCTGTGGCCTTTTCACCCCAGGAGAGGCACCAACACACCAGAGGAAGCATAATGGAATGCCACCTGGAAAGCTCTCAGCAGGAGGGAGGAGAGGTGAATGGAGTTAAGGGACCAGTCAGAGATGTCATTCAACATCCCTATGACTTAATTCTGGTAGCACACAGGTATCCCTTTGTACAGCTGGACAATATGTGTACACTGTCAGAGCAGAGATGGCTGAGCAGCCACAAAAGGGAGAGAAGAGAAAGGTCTTACTGTACCTTCCTACAACCATGGAACTTTCTTTTCTCCCACTACTGTGTTACTAGAGCTGCACTCACAACACATCTACTCTTGGGCAACTGCAACTTCAGAGAATTTTCCAGATCCCTGAAATCTTCACAGCTCTCCCCAGGGAGGCACAGGCATAAGCACTGCTATATGTGGAGATGAGTACAAGAGTGCGTGTATTTATCTTGCTAATTATAGTGATAAAAAATAGCACAATTGCAAGTTGTCCTGGGTTCAGCAGGAGAAGTCATTTTTTCTCCTTCTTAGTAGCTGGTGCAGCACTGTGTTTTTGACTTTTGGCCTGGGAACAGCACTGATAACACCAATGTTTTTAGTTACTGCTCAAATGTTTACTCTTGTGAGTTACATCAGAGTGATTCGTGTCAGCCACTCAGGGGTCCTAGTGATCGTTGCACTTTGTGTGGAGATGGAATCCCTTGTGATCATTGTGCTATGTGCAAAGGGTAAGATAAGTGTCCCTGTCAATACCACAGTGAGGAGGAAGAAGAAACAAGGGAATAATTCCCCTGGGTCAACCGCAATATTGTGCAAAGAAATGTTTTGTTCATTGTTTAAATTGCATGAATGTTCTTAGAAGGGGGGGGGGGGGAAGGTAACTTAGAGATATGTCCTGTTACAGAACATTGTGAAATCTGTGCGCTGAACAAATAAACACAAAAGGAGTGAAATTTATGGGGGCTAAGATGGCGGTCAGACCTATGATAGACATAATATTTCTTCACCCGGAGACAAGACCGCAACAACAGGTGGAGAAGCCCGGGAAAAGAAGACAACAGGATTGGCTGAAACCCAAGAAGCCCGGGAAAACAAAAAGTATAAGAGACTATCCCCAGAAGTTCCTGGTGTGCATCTCGAGTGGAGCAGAGACTCCCCGGTGCACCCAGTGCTGCTTGCTTATTGTCTCTCGATATTAATTATAATAAAAATCAATTAAAACAGATTGGTTAGGTTTTTATAACAAAATTGGTGACCCTAACATGATGTCTGTGTGGATGCCTGGGACTATTGCTCTGACGAGGGGTGCCCCACAACTTGTGGCTCGGGAGCGGTAGCCCCAGACAGTCTCGAGAGACCAACGAACAGAGAGGCAATAACCAAGGAATTCGAGCTCCCAGGAAAGCTGCAGTATAAATTACTCATAATTCTTGTTCACAAAGACCCGGATGAGAAAAATGGACTATAAGTATCATTCGGTTGGGTGGGAAGGCCGGTGTGTGCATGTGACTGAGACGTTTTCCTCTGTGAAGAGACAGAGTGCTTGGAGATTTGTGTTTGTGCACGATTGAGACACAGACTGGGTATCCTGGACCTGTGAAATATGGGCCAGGGCATCGAGATCTGTGAAGTGAGTGTGGACCTCTTCTAAGTGCGTTTCCAATCTCCCGCAATGGACTTGGCCACTGAAGGAGAAAAGTGATAGTGATCGACTGAGGGGAAACACACCTGGCGGGAAACAGGTCAAAGTCGTAACTCTAACCCAGGAAGGGGCCCACGGAGAGGTCCCAAGGATAAGACAGGGAGCGAATTACCAGAAATACCCCCAGAGAGTCCCTTGGGGGTAATGATTAAAAACTGGGGCTTTTGGCCATCCCAAGAAGGGAAGAGTAAGGAGAGGATGGTCCATTACTGTATGGAAATATGGACTAGAGAGGAAATTCAGCCTGACCATTTATATTGGCCAATATTCGGGACTTTTGGTGATTGGATTTGTCAGGCTTTAAATTCATATGTAAATGGCAAGGAACCCTTTAATCAGGAAGAAAGTGATTATGCCGCATTGTGGAAAGGATCCTCTGTAGTGGTTTCTATTTCCCCTGAGGGAGAAGAAAGGGAAAGCAGAGAAAACAAACAAACCATCATGGGAGCCATTGGATAAATTACCACCCTCCTATCCTTCCTTATCTCCTGATTCTATTCCAAGGGCTCCCCCTTTTCCCCCTTCTCCCCCTCCCTCCAGTCGTACTAGAAGTAAGACAAAAATACAGGATGATAAAAACCACAAGAGAAAAGAGAAGAAAGAGAAACTTTATTTCCCCTCTGAGAGGTTCCGATGGGAGGAAATGTAGGAGGGATTGGATTTGTAGCCGTACCCCTGAACACCGGTGATGTAAGATCCTTTAAAAAGGAAATGGGCCGGTTATTAGATGACCCTTTGGGGGCTTCTGAACAATTAGATCAATTCTTAGGTCCTAATATTTATACCTGGGAAGAGATGCAGTCAATATTGGGGATATTATTTACTGCGGAAGAAAGATCTATGATTAGACAAGCCGGAATGCAAAATTGGGAGAGATGACATCAGCAGGGTCCTCCCAGAGCGCAAAAATGGCCTAATCAGAATCCCCATTGGAATAATCAAAATATTCAGGACAGATAAAACATGATGGACTTCAGAGAAATTATTATACAAGGAATTAGGGAGGCAGTTCCGAGAGGACAGAATATTAATAAAGCTTTTCGTGAACATCAGGAGAAAGATGAGTCTCCTACTGATTGGTTAGAGAGATTGGGAAAAACATTGCAAATGTATTCCGGAGTTGATCCGGCTTCCCCGGTAGGAGAAGCACATTTAAAAACCCAATTTGTAGCACGATCTTGGGGGGATATCAGAAGAAAGTTAGAGAAATTAGATGATTGGCAAGATTGCGGATTGCAGAAATTGCTGTGAGAAGCCCAGAAAGTCTATGTACGGAGGGATGAGGAGAAACAGAAAGCAAAGGCAAAAATATTTGTAGCGGCAGTGCGGGAAACTCAGAAATGAGAACAGCCAGGATCAATACCCAAGGTTTCAGGACCTGAGTATCCAGAAAGGAAACAGACAGAACAGAAGGAAAAGGCTAGGACCCTCTCTGAAGAGGTACCAGAATGTTATTATTGTGGAAAGAAGGGACAGCTTAAGAGAAATTGTAGAAAGCGGATGTGGGATGAGAAGATGTTTAAAGATGAGGAATAGGGGTGTCCGGGGCTATATATTCTGGGGACAAGAACATCATCAGAGCTCTTGATAAATTTAAAGATGATGCGCGGATTGACTCCACAACTCGTTAAAGTTGTAAAGTAGGTATGCTTTTTATTCAGCGCTGAGACACACGGGGATAATTCCTCAAAGTCATGCGTACCTCAGTGTTGTTTCCCTCTACATTTATTCTCTAAAGTTATATATATTCATAAGGTTGCACAACACGCCTATACATATTCATGTCCTATCCCCGCTTCGTATTATAATGAGCCAGAAGGTCCTCTGCGCCTGCGCA
>NW_026639214.1:0-459 GCF_028554395.1 Pezoporus wallicus | reverse complement strand
CAAAAATTGGACAAAACCACCCCAAAACCACCTTGTCCTGCTTGTCCTGTGGGATACAGGGTCAGAGCCCTGAAACAGACCCAAAACAGGACAAAAACACTCCAAAAACCCCAAAAACAACCCAAAACCACCTTGTCCTGCTTCTTCTGTAGGACACAAGGTCAGAGCCTCAAAACAGACCCAAAACAGGCCAAAAACACCCCAAAACATCCCAAAAAGCAGGACAAAACCACCTTGTCCTCCTTCTGCTATGAGATACAGTGTCAGGGCCCCAAAACAGACCTAAAACAGAACAAAAATGCCCCAAAACCATCTTTTCCTGCTTCTCCTATGGAACACAGGGTCAGAGCCCCAAAAAAGACACAAAACATGACAAAAATAGGACAAACAGGGTCAGAGAGCCCTGAAACAGACCCAAAACAGGACAAAAACACTCCAGAAACCCCAAAACCAGCTCCA
>NW_026639213.1:0-464 GCF_028554395.1 Pezoporus wallicus | reverse complement strand
TTAGAAATGAGGGAAAAACTCTGAAACCAGGAAAGAATTGGGCAAAAAACAGCAAGGAGAAAAAAAAAAAGCTTAAAAGGGGATGAAACGTGGCAAAAATAGGGTAGAAACTGCCAAAAATGGATTAAAAGGGGTTAGAACTTGTCAAAAGTGGGTTAGGAAAGGGGAAAAATAACTTAAAAATGGTTAGAAATTGAGAAATTTGGGTTAGGAAAAGAAACCAAAAAATGCTTAAAACGACTTAGAAAATGGAAATAAAAAAAGGGTTAGTAATGGCCAAAAGTGGCTTAAAACGTTTAAGAAAGTAACAAGAATGCATAGCAAACGGGGGGAAAAAAGCGGTTTCAATTTGATAGAAATGGGGCAAAATGGGTTAGAAATGAGCGAAAAACTCTGAAACCAGGAAAGAATTGGGCAAAAATTAGCAAGGAAAAAAAAAGCTTAAAAGGTGTTTAAACGTGGCA